>NC_053158.1:156928553-156973553 GCF_016835505.1 Polypterus senegalus
AATTAAAAACAACTGAATAAACAGTGAAACACTAATCAGTCAACAGCTCAAAGTAAGTTTTTTTATTTTGAGCCACTTCACAATGCAAATTAGTCTGGCACTTTAATTGTTTCAGTCAATAATTCTGCCGTTAAAATGATACTAAGACATTATTGATTTTCTGATTATTTATTAAGCCAGTTACTTAAGCATACCAGTTTATTTGCACAGGCTGTTTAAGGGATGATATCCAGATACAGAAAACAAATGTTAACAAAGGAACTGTGATGGAAAACATTACTTTTAAAATTATCTTAATTACATTACTTAATACTTATAAAAAAAGTAACTATGTTATTTAATTTAGATGTTTTAAATTGTACATTATTACAGAAAGTATAATTTATAAATATAACTATGTTACCCTCAGCCCAAATGTATGGAAATATCAACACAATCAATTTGCACTGATTATTGCATAGTTTTATTGGTTACAGTACAGTGTAACATTGGCTAACATAGGTTATAATTAAGTCTACAGTAGGTAATATACAACAAATTAAAGAATAACATACCATGTCTGCTTTGGGGGAATTCTGAGGTAGGTATAAAGAATTGAGCAATTCCAGTCTATGTCATCTGGGGCCTCATGTATAAATGGTGCGTACGCACAAAAATGTTATATACGAACATTTCCACGCTCAGATCGCGATGCATAAAACCTAAACTTGGCGAAAAGCCACGCACATTTTCACAGTAGCTCATACCCTGGCGTACGCAAGTTCTGCGCTTGGTTTTGCAGGCTGGCGGCACCCATCGTCAAAGCAGTGCTACTGTTCCAATGTGGTTTCTCTTTCTTTTTTAGATCCACATCCCTGACACGGCTTTAAAATTAACTACATATTGTTTATTAGTTTAATGCATCTGACTGTAATTAACCTGTAAGAAAACAATGGTCCACAGAATGGTCAAACTATTCTAAATACCATAGCTGCTTTAGCGTTGTTACTCTCACTGCACCTTCTTCTTCTTTCAGCTGCTCCCGTTAGGGGTTGCCACAACAGATCGTCTTTTTCCACATTACTCTCACTGCACCACTTGGAGTATTTATATCACTGTATCTGAGTGGGGAATCACAGCTGTACAGCAGCTGATCGGAAAGAGAGTTATCAGTATACAGCACACACTGCCTCAGCCATGCTGTCTATTGAACTGCTCTCATACGGTTCAGAAACAGTTTCATCCCAAGAACTATAAATGCACTCAATCAGTCCATCAAGTGCTCCTTGTAGAACTGCTTGTACCTATAAAAACAATTACCTTACTGTAAACTTGTGATACTGTTATAATATTACACAACCTGAGCCACTTTATAAAGCATGTATTTACATATGATAACATCATTTTTAAAATGAAATGCAGATAATAAAACTTTAACTTAATTTAAATCATTTTTATTGTTAATAAATATATGAGGACATGGTGTCGCAGTGCTAGCAAGGAGTTGGTGCAAAATTCACGGATTGTTCCTGCCTCACGCTGTATTCTTGCTGGGACTGGCACGACACTGGATGGACAGAATGATTTAACATGTACTACGAAGATATTTTAATGCTCCTTAAACGTTTTGAAGAATCGCCGTTCTAAGCTTACAGATGGCTTAACGTCTATAACAGAGCTGACTATGTGGCGACTGGGTTTTTGGAGAAAGAAAAGGAAGGACAGTAATTGGGGGTTAGTAAGTTTGAAAGAGACAGTACTGCTGCATAAATTATTTCATCAAAGGTAGCACACGGCGCAGCAAGCATCTTGCGTGAGGCATGAACAATCACTGAGCCACTGTGTTCCCATGTTTAATAACATGCTTTAACTCCTATCATCATGAAAATTATATCAAGTATACATCTCAGTATTTTAGTTATTTAGAGAGCTGTAATATCACGAATGGATTCTGTGTCTTGTTGGAGGAAGAGAAAGCCAGTTTAAGAAGCACATAGTGATTCACACAAATAGAGCACATGCAAGATCAAATACAATACAAAGCATTTAACGTGCTACTTTAGTTATGATGGGATTTGAGAAAGTAGTAAATTAAATGATTTTAAGATGAAGTTTATGATGTTTTACTTTAATAACAAAATAAACTATGTGATTAAAGTGGAAATTTAGAGATTAAAGTTGACATTTCGTGCTTTTTTCCCACTGTGTGCCTATTTTTTTTCTCTGTACCCATTAAGCTTTCATATGACACTCACACGTTGGGCTACGACTCGCCTTTTTACGGCAACTTTGATATCTGACAACTTCTTTTTTATTTCGGGCACTGTGCGACTTTGTGAACTTGAGCTTTCGAGTTTCTCCGATACTCTGTCACTCAATCAACTTCCTTTTGTTCTTTATACCACTGTTTAAACCAAAAAATAGTATGTTTTTTCCTTGCCTCCACTTGGTATTTGCTGAAATTCTTATATTTCCCCCCGTGATTTTACCATTGCCTTTTCACAGAACGCTGAGCTTAAGGGCTATTTATATTGATTTGCATATTCAAAGAGGCGTAAATCTGGGAGGAGATGGGGCAGGACAGCAGGCGCGTGCACGTGCATTACTTTTCACGCTGACCGGGATTTATGTAGCGGAAGAACGTGGAAATTGGCGTTCGCACATATTTATGCATATGGATTCTTTTGTTCATAAGCACATTTCCACTTTTGTCCGTATGCCATGTAATAGTGTGAATTCTACGCACTGCGTTATGCATGAGGCCCCTGCTCTTTAGCTACTTGGAACTGCACCGTGCTGTTTCAGGTTAGATATGCCTTGGGAACAGGCAGACTTGGGTTAGGAGACATCACCAGCATAATGTTGTTACTGTGTATAAATTGTTGTTCTAGATGTTCTGCTATACTGTGCAATGTGAATTTTATTTTTTTTTTACTGACAATGTGTTAACACAACACTGCTGACACGCAATCTCACGGAATGCACAGAACTTGTCTGTCTATAATGTTAGCACACTATAGAAATAAAACTCATTCACTCTGCTTATATAACTGGTTTGATTTTAACTATTCTTATATTATTCCATGCACTTTGAAGAGTTAGTGTATATATGAAACAAAATGTATGAAAATATTGGACAAATTGTGATGATTTAATATGGTATGCAGTATTTTTTGCTCCACTACAGGACAATCCTGTATTATAAGTAACTAACAGGTGGCAACTCTACTGGTGTGTGCGGATGAGAATTATCAAGAAACAACATAGGAAACGATCAAACACTGGTGACACCCTACTACTATTAAAAGACTTGGATCCATTTGGTGCTGCTTCATTAACAACATATGAAATGCGGTCAGATTAACCAGATTAAATTTACACATTTAGGTGTTGCGTTAAAAAATGTAATCACAAAAGGTTTTAACCCGTTGATCACACATGTTAACTGTGATTGATCAGCAGCTGTATTTTTTATATGTTGTGCTTAATTCTTGACCTCCTGAACTAGCAAAAGCCAAATTAAGCCAGTGGTAAGCATTAATTAATTTTTACTACAATCAGTATCTATCATGATGGGTAAAAATCATCTGTAGCAACTAACAAAACATACCCTCACAAACAAACCAAAAGAAAATTCACCTTAAGATAGTCATTCTGGCCCCAATGAAACATCAAAACAGAAAAAAAATTGACAAAAATAAATCTGCCTAAGAAAATCACACAGTCCTACTATGGTTCACTCCCTGAACAGTTCAGGACAGCATCATCTAATGCAGGCACTTACTTATGTGGAAAAAAATACAAAAGAGCCATCTGGAAAAAATTTGAAATTGCCAAAAATAACTTTTTAATGTTATATGAGGAGCTGTAGATATTTCTAAACTGTCATTTTGTTTGTTCTGCACAATCTGTTTTTGTTACTGGATAGATCTGAAAGATGATCACATGGGACTGCCAACATTAGCCATTAAAAGAATATGAAAATGAAGACAAGGATGTATATAAATTATACTGAGTGTTTTGCTATAGAGTGAACATTAGAGTGCTCAATTTGGACCGTTATTACTGGTGTGGTTAAAGTATAATAAAATTTCATACTTACTTTATATATACATTTCTTTGTATTTCATGGAAGATGACCACCGGAATTAGTAAATAATAGCTTCTATGTAAGCAGAATCTTTATCAGCATCAAATTGTTTTTTTTTAAATGTAACATCAACCAAGTCTACTAAGTAAAATAAAACACTACATTTTTCAGAGCATTCCACATTAACAAGCAGTGATGTCAACATATGTCAGCAACACTGACATATAAGAACTCACTTAAGCATGCTATGAGACTGCAGAACTGACAAAAAGACAGCAAAAATCTTTTACTAATCAACTCAAAAGCAGCACTAAACTTTAGGTCCATTATTTCCTCAGTTGTGTCAGCACTCACCAAAATCACAAACTTTGAGAAAGCTAGCCAGAAAATAGTCGCATACTTTCAGTGATGTAATACAATAGCTTTCTTATCAAACAAAATTTCTGATTAGTCCAAGTATATTTTTCTACTATAGTGTTAGTTACAGTGAAACTTGCTTAAGGTCACCTTTGGCATACAATTTGACTATAAACAGCTTCCTTCTCATTGCTGCTTTTGTTTTCCAGTTTACTGTGCTATCATTACATCAATGTTTTTTTAAACACGTGCTCCTGAGCAATCACTTGTTCATTGTATACTTTCTAATTTGGTTTCTCTATGACTTATGTTGTCTTTGTGAATAAGTATTATACTCCCCAGTTCCCCTTTTCAATGTAGGCTGAACATCAAAAGGGATAATAAAGAGCATTAACACTTCTACAATAAGTCCATTGTCAGTCAGAACAGCAATTACATTTATAACATAATGGAAATAGAAAATAATAGCAGAGCATCTAGCTGACTACTGCTTGAAAGCACAGACTTTTCACAAAGCACAGCTAGATAAAAAGGGAATGTGAATTTTTTATATCAGAACAAAAACTGAGCAAAGGATTTAAAATTGATAATAACAATAAAAGAGCATTCAAATAATGCTTTTAAATAAAATACCAAAACAAAATAGCATATAGTGACCAGTATATTATACATTAGATTTTTTTTTACTTTGAAACATTACAACCTTTGCATACTGTATTTATCACTAGCAATTTAATTTCCAGGGTCACTTAATTGTGTTTGCCAGAGTCATTAAAATCTATCCTTTCCCATCAGCCCCATCCTGGGCATAATTAGATGTGTCAAGAACTTTGTTGCAAACTATGACTTACATTTACTATACATCCCCAGTGGATGGAAACAGTTTTCTTTTAAGAAACATGTTTTTTTCCATCTTCATTTTATTCATATAAATTCATGTGAAAGCTCATCAAATGCCTTTTTAAAATCCAAGACAACCACAGCAGTTTGCCAGCTTCTCTTGTCAGAGTACACTAAGGTACCTGTCACAAGACTTACGTTTTCATAATTTTCTCCATTCAGTGTTAGACATAACTGGTCTGGATGAATTAATTGTCTATGGCATTCATATTCTATTTTCTTTTGGTATACTAAATATTTTGTAATCCTGACACAGAAGGGCAATAGGTGTCTAATTTTCAATAATTGTGAAATCTCCAATTTTCAGAACTAGGGTGATTATCCTTTGCGCTCTCCTTCTGTCACCTGTTCCCTTTTCAACATTTCTTCATATACTATTAAAAGATCCTCTTTTATTATTTTTCAGAAGACAGTTTAAAAAATTTATTGGACCTGGAAAATATCTAAGAAATTCCCATTTCTCACTTCTTAATGTTCCCATTCTTCTGTTAAACTTTTCTTACATTTCTACTCAAACTTGGAAAAATAGAAATTGATCTAATGCAGGGATGTTTTACTCATGGACAACTGTGTTTAGCATGTTAAAGATTTAGCAGATTCAATGATCTAACAATTTTATTATTACTAATATTTAACTGACCTCTTTATCCAATGTGTCTTACAACATCTGAGAAGTGTTTGGTTGTATTTTTTTTTTTTTTTTACTTTCTCATATACAAAGTATAGGGAAAGTATTGGAATTGTCCAAATATTCAATTTTGAGATTTTAATGAATCTCAATATTTTAAACATTCTTGAGTCTGAAAACATCACTTTTGGAATTATGTCTATGTGTGTGTGTGTGTGTGTGTATGTAAACATTGAATATGCATTCATTTAGGTCAACCAAATTTTGCATACAAGTATTAGTTACAAAATGTAGATTTCTATCAATTTTTGAGCTATTTCCACTAACCAGAAGTGGTACTTTACCTGAAATGTTTCCCCAAAAATATTAAAAATTTGATAATTTCACATCATATTATGATTAAGCATCACATTCCAAGTATTTTTTATCTCTTTGAATTTCTTTGAAAAACGACCAATTTTCGAGATAATTACAATTTTCCGTTGATGTTCAAATAGTAATACATACATATTTGAGAACGTTTTTGCTTTATGTAAATGAAATTTTGTGTATAAGTATTACATTATACACATTACTAAAGACTCTTGCACTTTGGATCCACTTCTGCTTACTGAAAGTGGTAATTTACCTGAATTATTCGCCCAAATGAAATTATCATGGCAAATGTTTTGTTCATGTAGCTGCAGAGTCCGATTTATTCAACTTTACTTTTATAATAATTGTTCAATATATTATTAATTTGATCTGATTTGTTGTTGGTTCTTTAACACTATAATTACCAGAGCCTACGAGAAAACTCGAAAATCCTTATTCATGTTGTTTTCTGTACACAGCGGTAATCCCCCATAATTTAAACTTAAATTAATGTGAATATAGTGACCTGTGTTTTTAATTACTTTTCAGTTAGCCTTGCTGATTAGCAAAATTAACATAGCTTGTGAAATGAACAGGAACTGATGCGGTAGATAGATGGATAGATGGAGTTCTGTAAAAAGTATGAATATGCATACATTATAAACCTTAGTATTTCAAGCTAATTTTTGGGAAGCCTGGTGACCGCAGGTTTTCAATACTTTTATTTTAATTAGACTATTTTTCTATTAAATTGTACAACGTTTATATTTTTAATTAGACTATATTAGTTACAACTACTGTTATAGGATTATGACAAGTATTTATATACTTTTACATATACATATGAAAAATTTTCAGATTTTTTTGTTAATTCTTTTCAGAAATCTTGATTAAGGTAGCTTGTAGAAGAGCACCTAGTAGCTTATGTAGCTTCTCTGTATTCATACACTGACATTTGCACCTCTGTCTGAGCTTTTTTAATTAATATTATTTCAATTCAATAAGGGCACCAATTTGAAAAAGTGAATTAAAGAGATAATAAATAAGACTTTACTACGTTAACAGTAGTAGCAACTAAATAACATGAATCATACACAGCTGTTTAGCCAATTAAGTAAAACGTTTAATTGAAAGCTAGAAAAAGTTAGAGATTAAAAAACTGATTGTACTGAAAACTGCATTTACAGTAATTTTCAATAAAACAATTGAAGAATAACAGGTCTTTTGACTAAAGTACATGTTGAAAGGTGAAGGTATAAAAGTTAAATGTCTTTTCAGAAAAAGAAGGTTGCTATATGTGAAATTACCTTTTAATCAATAGAAAAACATACCTCTGTTTTCATTTCATAACAATTAAATGTATATTAACAGATATTTTGATATCTTGTTCTTGCTTCCAGCCACACCAGTGTGAACGAGCCTGATCTGGTCCATTCAGTCTGCCAAAATTTCAAAAACATTTGTTTTGGAAGGACCTATACTATACTGAATCATTCTTCACCCACAGCGTAGCCAAATAATTGCAGGTAATATAACCTTTTACAGATTAATTTCTGCATGACTTCAAGAGTAGAATTTTGTTGTTTCACGATGTTGGTGGACCATTGCTGGTAACGTGAAGAATTTTTTATTTCTTTGATGAATTATAAAGGACAAACATTAAAAGTTATCAGCATATGTTTATATTTAGCATGGTATGATGTCACAATGATCATTTCTTCTCAGCTCTGGGGATCACTAGTTAATCCTTCACCTCAACTCTCTCTGGAGTTTCCCTGATCTTTCTGTATCTGTATGGGTTCTCTCTATTGGTTCTGTCATCTGGCAGATGTTCAATGATTTGAAGGGTAAGGTAATTAAGCTGCTGACTCCGATTTCTACAGAAGGAGTGATGTTCCTCCATCCAGGTGTAGCACTTGCCTTGTATCTAATTATGCTATGATTGGTTATAGGGTATGGGAACAACATTATGGAGTAAGTGTGTTCAAGAAAAGAATTTTACATTTAGCAGAACGTTTACTCTAGATGACAACTTCACAAGCATACAGGAACAGGCAACAAACAGTCAATTCTAACAAAAATTAAATCCAGTAGCTTCTCATAAATGATGGAGATTCTAAATATTTGCGTAGTTGTTTCTTTTCTGTGCAGGAACACAAGAAACATCAGGTAGTTTTAACACCCTTCTCACAAAACGTATGGCCATCATTCCTTTTGCGAAGCTAACCAAATTGGAAAAAATACAGCATATTATTTAATTGGAAGCAGCATATTTGAAGTCTGATTAGGGACAACGGGATTGTGGTAGTTTGCCTTTAGCAGTCATCATGTAAAATTAGAGTTGAATTAATGTTAAATGGCAAGGTGCTATGAGCTTTAAGGTTTTAATCGCCTGCTGAAACATTAATTGCAGGCAGGCTCTGAGTCATAGACCTAATGCTAGCATTTAGCACTTTTAATAAAATATGAAAGTGACTGTCAAAACCTTTCAAATACATATATATTTTATCTTATAAAATAAATACATTTATTTGTTACTCACTTTACACAAAAAATAGAATATCATGTAAAGTGTTTAAGATTATTATGTGATGAATTTATTGAAAACATTAAAGTCAAGTGGAAACATGTCATTCACATTTAAAGGTGACATAATCCACACCATTAATTACAAACTGATTTTTAACTTTCTATAAAACATTCCCATTAAACATTGTTTTTTTTCATTGCAGACCATTACTTAGATGAAATGCCTTTTTGATCAAATAAAGCTGTTCAGGTCACCTCTAATAACCAGCATAATTTAAATTCCCATCTTACCCCTCCTAACAATTTAAAACATTGACTATGCCACCCCAAATTTGTCAGGTATGGGGAACCCTATGGTATTCCACAGTAATTCACCCCCACTGCTCAAGTACTTTTTATTCCAGAGTTGTGGTTGTGCAACAACTTCAGGACACCAATGTAACCACTCGTTAAATAATTAAAAATATAATGATAAAGCCAGTGCTGTAAGAAGGTTTAATAGCTCTGGTGCATTCAGCCGCAGTCTCAAAACGCACTTTAAAAAATGATTTTTTTTTTATTTCTTGCCACTACATTCTATGAATTGTACTTCCAAATGAACACCCATTGGTTCTCAGTTGTTGCATGCAAAAAAGCCTGCCCCTCTGACTAACGAGAAAATCAAACCGGTTTGATTTTATCCTAGATAAAACGCAAATTAGTTGGTCTCAGTTATTAAGTATGTCACATTAGACGATTGACTTTACAGAAGCATGCCTCCGACTGCCTCCTCCTGGCTAAGATTATGTAAATAGGGTTATTATAGTTTTGCCTTTTATATTAGTTTTTAGTTCTGTATTATTTCTTATCTTATTTGGAAATTCAGTTTAGTTTTAGTTTTCCTTCATTTTGTATTTTTAGTTTGAAATTACCTTTTATTTTACAAAGATATATCTATTTTATTTTAGAATAGTTTCAGTTTTAGTTTTACTAATTATGGTATGGTTAAAGAGCTACTCCGAAGTTTAGTTTTGTGTCACAATCAGATAAAACTGTGCACTTAACGGGTTTGGATATGAATTTAATGTTAGTGGAAGCTTACTACACTACCTGGTTTACTATCTGGTTTTGTTTTTGTCTGTTGAAAACATGCATAATCAAAACCAGATACTGAATATGAACAATTTTATAACTTTTAAAATATTTTCTGTAATTTGCGCTGAGCAAATATGCACTGACTGTTGGCATGTTTCATCTTTTCCTTTTCTTGTCCAGAATGGGTCAATTTGTCATGAAATTTAGGTGAATTTTACAGTTTCAGGATTTTTTACTCTAAATGTCTACAGCACACAACAAATCCTGCTCCAAGACAATGTGCTTGCAATTGATGTCTTCAATATTGTATTCAAAAAACTCCCATGCTGGCTTTGTTCATTTCCACCAGCCAATCAAATTCTAATTCTATGTTACGCCACATACAATTTATGGACAGAATCTAGCCATCTGCAGGCCCAAACAGATATCAAAAATCAGAAAATAGATTCTGCTGTATTCTGACAGGTATGAATCTTGAAAATCATGGGGGCTTAGGAAGAACAGGGCTCGTAGGCAGTGTGCAGACCCCACCTAGCTGTATTGAGGGAATCAAAGAAAAACAAGCCCGTAGTGTCAAGGTTAGAGGTTGTTAGACTTGAATAGTCAATGCATAAGAACAGTAATCCCTTAATGAACAGAGTAAGTGCAGGTAATAGGAGTGTGGACAGCCACAAAAAGACATAAACAGCCTCCGAGACTAGGAGCAATATGTATATTTTCTAAACTCGCTTATCCAGAGCAGGATCTCAGGAAACTTGGAGCCTATCCCAGCAGCCATTTCACAAGGTTTCTACCCCTTTGTTGAAAAACAATCATTTTAAAGCAAAAGTGATTGGTCAGCAACAATATGCTGAACTTGCATTTTGACTATCAGTCTCTTGGTCAGTACCATATTATTTTCAAAAAGGATTTCTCCTGTGCAAAGTGTCAGGTGAATTATTGTCAACAAAGTGCAGACACCTGAGAAATAAATTGAAACGTTACTTACTCGTGATTTTACTGTCCATACAGTAAAGGTTTTGTTGATGAACACATTCCGACTTCGTGTGTTTGAATAACATCTTGATATACAAGAAGCGGCAAAAAATGTGTCAGCTTATCATAACGGACATCAGAATCATGCAGCCTGGAATCTGGCTTTGTGCGTGCTGCTGTATTAATTGCATTAACTGTATTTTGTGCTCAGTCAGAATTACAGCAAAGTGCCGTCATTTGTGAATAGACCGAAATTCTGTAAGGGATTTTTTGTTTCTAATGCATCTTTCATGAGCCTCAGAGATCTAGTGAATGGCAGTTGCCAAGCACATTCAAATCAAAATCATTTCCTTGGTATGCTTCACTAACACTTGAACCAGAATCTACAGTATAATGCTGTCACTATCAGCTCCTGAAGAAGTGTCACTGTTTTATTCAAAAACCAAGTATGAAATTCTTATTAATATATTTTCGGGACCCCTGCAGCCCAGGTTAGCCCTTGCATAAGTCTTGTTGTTACGAAACCTAAAATTATTTTTAGTAAATTATTATTTTATTTTAGTTAGTCTTTTCAGCCCCTTTAATAGTTTAATTTAGTTTTAGTTTTTCATTTTGGTTTTGTTAGTTAATTTATTACAATTTATGAAAATATTTTTGTATTAATAGTTTCAGTTTTGATTTTAGTTTTTGTTAACTATAATAACATTGATGCAAATAAAGGCTATAATTGAAAAATCACTGGAAAACTCGTCTAATGTAATAAGTGCTTTATGCAGTCTGTATTTGTTTCTCCATTTATTTATCCGTACAATGAAGAATTTTTCTCCAGAGTACAAGTGCCATCACTTACACTCTACCATCACAAGCCTTGCCCCTTCTGGCACCAACTATAAAATACTGACACACTGGAAGTCAGCATTTATTGATGTATGTGCTACCATGGTGGTAAGACCTGCACAAAAATGCGCCAGTTAACCACTCACGAGATTGCAAATTATTTTTTTTACAAATATTGGATTTTTACTTTAAATACCTTGGAACCTAAACAGGGCTTCTCTGGGACCCCAACTCCTCTTCAGACTTTTTTAGAACATTAGAACATTTTTGACAAACTTGTTGACAGGCTATTCTTCTTTGTTTGCAATAATTAAATACTTAATGTAAAAATAACTAATCTTTTCTGAAAGATACTATGTTTATGTTTTGGATAAGCTGTCTGTAAAGTTCATTTTATTTTGTATTAAACCAAATAAATAAAAGCCAAAAAGATGCATGTATTAAAGTTCTACATCTAAATAAAATACTGTAATATAAGGAATAGTATTTCACCTCTAATGGGAAGTATGTTGGTGAATAGTTAACTAACACTCTAGCACTGAGAACATTTAGCCAACAAATTAGTGTGTAAAGACCTGTATACTAACAGAAGCACGCCTTTATAATGCCTCACTGCGACTGTAAATGCCAAGTAGGAAATTTTCTTTCATTTTAGTTTTCTTAGGTTTTTGTCATTCTGGTGTGCATTTGAAAAGGAGCTTGTTTATTTACTTATTGAGCTTCTGTAAAAAGACAAATTTCCCTATCTATCTATCTATCTATCTGTCTGTCTGTCTGTCTGTCTGTCTGTCTGTCTGTCTGTCTGTCTGTCTGTCTGTCTGTCAGCCTATCTATCTACTTCATATTATTGCATGCAGTAATATCAGAATCACTTTTATTTGCCAGTACTTAAAGTACAGTAATTTGACTTGATAGATTCGGAACTGCTCATAATAGAACACAACATCACATAAAAATAATATAAATAGCATATCTTAAAAAGAAAAACTTCAAACAGAGCTGTAGAATAGTACAATTATAAAGGAGTTATGTATATGATGATATGCAAGTGAAAGTGTGAGTGTACAGTGTGTATGCACATGCACACACATACACGTGCACATACACCTCAATACAGTATATGACAGAACGCATGAATATACAAAGAAGACAGGCTAAGTTACTGGTTTGAGAAGGCAATGTCTCTGGGAAAGAACCTATTGAGGTGTCTGTTAGTTTTAATTTTATTGACATGAAGCATTTACCAAAGGGGAGTTTTTGGAATAAGTGATGAGCTGGGTGAGATGAGTCCATGGTGATCCTTATGGCATGGTTAGTGACACAAGATGTATGCAGGTCTACCAGAAATGGTAGAACACAGCCAGAGGTTGTAACTGATCTCTGCAAAAATCGATGACCTTTTCCACTGTCTTGATGGTATCAAGTACTAGGTTGTTGTAAGAACACCAAGACACAAGATGAGACACCTATTTTCTATGAGGTGTTTTGTTACCATTAGTAATTTCACTGATAATGATGGTGCCATCAACGAACTTAATGATTTTTACTCAAGGATCAATGGACCTAAAGCAATTGGTGTACAAGGAGTGAAGCAGGGGGGAAGTGCGCAGACTTTAGGGTCACCTGTACTAATATGGGCACTGTCGGAGAGCTGGGAGCCCACACAAACAGATTATTTCTGGTTTATCACAAAAATGATAAAAATATTTACAGATGGAAGGATTCAGATCGGTTTGTAGAAGCTTAGTTAACAATAGCTTAAGGACAATGGTGTTAAAATCTGAAGTTCAACAAACAGTATTCAGGCGTAAGTTGCTTTATAGACCAGGTTCTCCAGCTCAAAGTGAAGGTTCATGTTGATGGCATTGTCTACAGATCTATTTGCTCAATATGCAAACTGAAGAGGGTCGAGATCAGTAGCAGTAACAGATTTCAGTTGGGTTAGAACAAACCATCCTAATATGATCTTATTCTTGTTTTTTTTTTAATTATACATTTTTGTATACTTTTTCAATTGCAGTGCTGGAAAATATCCTCACATTTCAGCAGCAACAAACAGGAACAGAAAGCAAATGGTAGATCTAGAAGACAATATATGTAAAATGAACATAGAGAACAGAAGAACATTTTGATACTTTACTATATTTGCCAGCTTTTAATATTTAATCATTTTCCCTGGTCTGCAAAAAATTCTGACAAATACATGGATTTGTAAGTATAATTACTACCTTATTTCTTTGAAATGAAGACTCTTGACTGATCATAGTGACTGATATTTTAAGCTATACTTTAAACTAACTTAATTGCACATTGAAATCTGTAATTTCCTAATTGTTCAGCATGACCTCAATACTTTACCTTGTTATTGACAGGTTCTTGGTGAAAATCATAGAAAAGTACAAATGAGCTATACAGTATGTGTTATCTGTGTATTTTTCATCCCCATTTATGTTTTAAAATATTGCTTTCTTATATGTTAACTATTTTACTATTTAAATATTGAAAGTACCTCTCAGGGTTGAAGTTTACATTTTAAGCCATTCTCTGTCTGTAGCTACCTTTTGGAATTTTTAATGTTCTTGCATCCTGTTGTTATCATGCGTTCTTAAGCCGTATGATTAGTGCTGTTTTCAATTTTTTCTTAGAAATGTTAGAAGCCTTTTTTAGTAGTTGGTTTCTTATTTCCTTTATAATTCATTGAGTTCAGATGTGATAGTAATCTTACTGCTTCAACTTTTTTCTGCATTGTGAGAGGATTTCTTTTTAAATATATTAATGTCTCTGTATCTCGAATTAAATCTTAACCCCAATTTATTTATAGATTTGCCACATCCATGATGATCTGCCATTTTGAAATGTTTTACATGTTCACCACTTTGATCTGATAGAAGCTGTTAAGTTATGATTATTTTAAACATCTGAGAAGTAAATGGCGTTATGAATTTTTTTCAGCACTAAATATCAGAAAATAGAATGATGAATAAGGGAAAAGTTAATTGTATTGATTTAGGGAATATGACTAGAAAATATGATGAACTGAAAAAGGAACAGCTGAAAGTTCAAAAACCGGAAAAGTAAAAGGTATACAGTGCATCCGGAAAGTATTCACAGCACATCACTTTTTCCACATTTTGTTATGTTACAGCCTTATTCCAAAATGGATTAAATTCATTTTTTGCCTCAGAATTCTACACACAACACCCCATAATGAAAACGTGAAAAAAGTTTACTTGAGATTTTGGCAAATTAATTAAAAATAAAAAACTGAGAAATCACATGTACATAAGTAATCACAGCCTTTGCTCAATACTTTGTCGATGCACCTTTGGCAGCAATTACAGCCTCAAGTCTTTTTGAATATGATGCCCCAAGCTTGGCACACCTATCCTTGGCCAGTTTCGCCCATTCCTCTTTGCAGCACCTCTCAAGCTCCATCAGGTTGGATGGGAAGCGTCGGTGCACAGCCATTTTAAGATCTCTCCAGAGATGTTCAATTGGATTCAAGTTTGGGCTCTGGCTGAGCCACTCGAGGACATTCACATAGTTGTCCTGAAGCCACTCCTTTGATATCTTGGCTGTGTGCTTAGGGTCGTTGTCCTGCTAAAAGACGAATCGTCGCCCCAGTCTGAAGTCAAGAGTGCTCTGGAGCAGGTTTTCATCCATAATGTCTCTGTACATTGCTGCAGTCATCTTTCCCTTTATCCTGACTAATTTCCCAGTTCCTGCCGCTGAAAAACAACCCCACAGCATGATGCTGTCACCACTGCTTCACTGTAGGGATGGTATTGGCCTGGTGATAAGCGGTGCATGGTTTCCTCCAAACATGACGCCTGGCAGTCTCACCAAAGAGTTCAATCTTTCTCTCATCATACAAGAGAATTTTGTTTCTCATTGTCTGAGAGTCCTTCAGGTGCCTTTTGGCAATCTCCAGGCGGGCTGCCATGTGCCTTTTACTAAGGAGTGGCTTCCATCTGGCCACTCTACCATACAGGCCTGATTGGTGGATTGCTGCAGAGATGGTTGTCCTTCTGGAAGGTTCTCCTCTCTCCACAGAGGACCTCTGGAGCTCTGACAGAGTGACCATTGGGTTCTTGGTCGCCTACCTGACTAAGGCCCATCTCCCCCGATTGCTCAGTTTAGATGGCCAGCCAGCTCTAGGAAGAGTCCTAGTGGTTTCGAACTTCTTCCACTTACAGATGATGAGGCCACTGTGCTCATTGGGACCTTCAAAGCAGCAGAAATTTTTCTGTAACCTTCCCCAGATTTGTGCCTCGAGACAATCCTGTCTCGGAGGTCTACAGACAATTCCTTTGACTTCATGCTTGGTTTGTGCTCTGACATGAACTGTCAACTGTGGGACCTTATATAGACAGGTGTGTGCCTTTCCAAATCATGTCCAATCAGCTGAATTTACCACAGGTGGACTCCAATTAAGCTGCAGAAACATCTCAAGGATGATCAGGGGAAACAGGATGCACCGGAGCTCAATTTTGAGCTTCATGGCAAAGGCTGTGAATACTTATGTACATGTGCTTTCTCAATTTTTTTATTTTTAATAAATTTGCAAAAATCTCAAGTAAACTTTTTTCACGTTGTCATTATTGGGTGTTGTGTGTAGAATTCTGAGGAAAAAAATGAATTTAACCAATTTTGGAATAAGGCTATAACATAACAAAATGTGGAAAAAGTGATGCACTGTAAGTTGGACCTTAACATTCAAAACACTCTGGAGATGAGTAGACTTAAGGAAACAGTCACAGATTTAAGGAAACTATCATCTATCTATCTTTATTTTAGGGATGAACTCTAATGCTATATAAAGTTGTTCATCATTTGCTCTGGGATCATGTGAAAAACTTTGCTTGGTGCAAAGCAGTTCTGTACACCCTTTGTCTTTGCCACATTGTCATCTACTATTGTCTTTCTCAGTTCACTTTTGGTGTTGGGCTCTTTGCCATGTTCTTTGCACCATCTTATGCCACACTTCACAGCACATCACTCTTAGCCATCTCTCTGGTGTGCCATGTCATGCCATACACCACACTGAAGCAATGGGAGGAACGTGAACTCCAAAACATGCCTCATTTTGTACAGCATCAATCTTCTTTGCATGACACATATTTTGCATAAAGGATGCAATTCCTGTTGTTCAGTGGGAACATAACACACGAAAGTGACCTGGGACCACTAGTGGCCCAGGTTGCACATAAGACAGGAACTCACTGGTTCCTTAAAAGTTCCTGCGATTAAAAAAACATCTAAAGCCTTAGCTCCTGTGTTAAATTAAATCTTTAAAGGGCACAGGATTTGATGTAAAAAATGCCTGTCTCAGTTGAGGCATTTGCCTTACAGATTATCACAGACCATAACTGAAGCCATCCCATTATAGAAAAGCAGTTCTGGTGATTACTACATTCATAGACATTCATAGCACATTTTTTAAAATTTTATTTTATTTAGAAAAATTTCATTTCATTGTTTTTGGATGCATGTTTGCTTTACAGAATGTTTTTACATGTACATAACAGTTTTGCACAGTTCTTTATGTTTTTTTTCAGAAATGTTAAATCATTTTCCACGATTAAAGTTTATTTTTCAAGATTTACATAAAGAGAATTTGGAATGCTGTTGAAAAGCAAATTTATCATACACATGTAAAATGATCAGTATCATATCATGAAACTGAGATAGAATTCTGTAGGACAAAAGTAATATATTGCACATTTCACATTAGGTGCCATAGTCCAAACATTGTCATGACCCATATATACCCACACCATAATATGTTTTTTACCTAAAAAGTATAGTTGTTTGCTTATGATACACCATGCATAACAGATGGAGAGTGGATTGTTGCCATTGCAGTGAAATACAGAAAACATTTACCATCGCACCACACTACAGGGCCCTCTTGCCATTTGTGGAATGGAGGATGTAATGTGCTTGGTGTGTGCAATCCATAAGGTTTGCTGTGTTTTAATATTAGCTTTCTGCACAGGATACGGTGGAACTGCAAAAACCATAATCAAATATTTGAGGCTGAAGAAATATCATGTAGCTGAGAAACCTAGTAGATTGCTTTTTGTTGCCTTAAAAACAGCTGGATGAGAGCTGAGGACAAATGTTTATGTAAATATTGTGACTGGTGCAGTTCAAAAGAAGGAGCCTGTTCACAGACATTTTTTAATATTTTTATAGATTTTCTGCCTCTTAGTAAGTTCTGATATCTAATATCTCCAAATGTCACTTGTTTATCATTGTTTCCTTCAATGTTATGTACTGAATGCTCTCTTCTGCCTCATTCAATCCAGTTTGATCTTTTTCCTGGTGAAGATTCTATGATAATTTTATAAAGAGAACATTCATACAGACTGCATCAGTTTCAGTTTTTCTAAATTTTCCTGCATGCACTGTCATGGTTAAGTTGATTCAGCCAGTCATAATTCTATTTGCAATTAGTTGTATATTTCTGTTAAATATCCTTTAGAATAGGAGGGGTTTCAAAGTGATTAACTGAACAGTATATTTGACTTGTACTGTTGCTTATAGTAATGATTGTTTAAAACCAATACAATATATATCATAACGTTTAACATGCAACTTATAAACTTTCAAAACTGTATTACTTTATCAAAGAAATTAAATACTTGAAACACAAAATCAAATTTAATAAGAACTGTAAAGTATATTCACGAATTTCAGCACTCTGTATTGATCCCAGATATATCTGAATGTAAAACATTTCACTGCCTGAAGGGTATATTAAGTAAAATAACAGAGCTCTCTGACAAAGGATTAATCAACACACACATGGGTCTCAGCTCATTAGGTTATATTATACATGACCACGGGGTATATCTGAATAAACTATTTAAAAATAAAAAAGATAAAAAAAAAGGTTTAAGTAAAGACAAAGTTGAAACTAGGTCAGAAAGGATAAAGTTGTTCTGCAAAGGAGTCCAACAAGTATTATTTGGTTTAAATTTTGGACAACTATTGCCTCTGTAAAGTAAACATAAAATATTTTATGACTTCCTCACAGATGTTAAAATGATTGATTGGGGGAATATGACAATAAAAATCTAATGTGCAAAAAAGAGAAAGTTGTCAGACAAATAAGTGATATGCATTGTAGACTCGCTGTATTTTCTTCCTAATTACTACAATCTCCCAAAATTAAAGAAATTAAAAATAAAATCTCAGTAATCTCCATCCAATATAAGATAAACAAGAAAAAATATATGTAGCAGTCCCTTATCATACATAAAAATATGATGAACTGAAAAGTAAAAGTCAAGAGAGACTATATGAATAAGAACATTATCTCGGGAAGAATCCATATCTTTAAGGAATTCATCACCCAAAAATTATTTTTTCTTAATATTTTACTTACCCCATATGTTTTATAGTGATGATCGAGAAAAAAAAATATTTGCTTGTTTACACTGAGAACAGATATAGAAAAAGATTACAATATAATACATGCCAATGCTGACCGACTCTGTACAAATGATGTGAAAAACATCCATGGGAAAAGAAAAAAAAACCTCATTCGTGTTGGATGATGCACGTCATTTTTCCAGTTGAATGCTCACATCATAAAAAACACATTATTATTTTGCACATTCAAATGGATAACGGACATGCGGATTATGCACCACGAGTTATGTAAGCGTTTTCTTTCATTTTTCAAAACGATGTTTTTCTCACCATTTACTGCTGTCCATAGTTGGGTATCATCCAATTTGAATCTTTGTTATGTCCTTTATACATAAAAACATGAGTTTAAAAATTTTTCTCACCAACCACTACTAAATTCACGGGGCAAGTATCATCAAAAAATGCATATAATTTTTTGGGTAATATACAGTGCATCCGGAAAGTATTCACAGTGTATCACTTTTTCCACATTTTGTTATGTTATAGCCTTATTCCAAAATATGTTAAATTCATTTTTTTCCTCAGAATTCTACACACAACACCCCATAATGACAACATGAAAAAAGTTTACTTGAGATTTTTGCAAATTTATTAAAAATAAAAAAGTTGAGAAAGCACATGTACATAAGTATTCACAGCCTTTGCCATGAAGCTCAAAATTGAGCTCAGGTGCATCCTGTTTCCCCTGATTATCCTTGAGATGTTTCTGCAGCTTAATTGGAGTCCACCTGTGGTAAATTCAGCTGATTGGACATGATTTGGAAAGGCACACACCTGTCTATATAAAGTCCCACAGTTGACAGTTCATGTCAGAGCACAAACCAAGCATGAAGTCAAAGGAATTGTCTGTAGACCTTCGAGACAGGATTGTCTCGAGACACAAATCTGGAGAAGGTTACAGAAAAATTTCTGCTGCTTTGAAGGTCCCAATGAGCACAGTGGCCTCATCATCTGTAAGTGGAAGAAGTTCGAAACCACCAGGACTCTTCCTAGAGCTGGCCGGCCATCTAAACTGAGCAATCGGAGGAGATGGGCCTTAGTCAGGTGGGTGACCAAGAACCCGATGGTCACTCTGGCAGATCTCCAGAGGTCCTCTGTGGAGAGAGGAGAACCTTCCAGAAGGACACCCATCTCTGCAGCAATCCACCAATCAGGCCTGTATGGCCAGACGGAAGCCACTCCTTAGTAAAAGGCACATGGCAGCCCGCCTGGAGATTGCCAAAAGGCACCTGAACGACTCTCAGACCATGAGAAACAAAATTCTCTAAAGGGAAAGATGACTGCAGCAATGTGCAGAGACATCCTGGATGAAAACCTGCTCCAGAGCACTCTTGATGTCAGACTGGGGAAATGATTCGCCTTTCAGCAGGACAACGACCCTAAGCACACAGCCAAGATATCAAAGGAGTGGCTTCAGGACAACTATGTGAATGTCCTTGAGTGGCGCAGCCAGAGCCCAGACTTGAATCCGATTGAACATCTCTGGAGAGATCTTAAAATGACTGTGCACCGAGATTGCCAAAAGGCACCTGAAGGACTCTCAGACAATGAGAAACAAAATTCTTTTGTATGATGAGAGAAAGATTGAACTCTTTGGTGAGACTGCCAGGCGTCATGTTTGGAGGAAACCAGGCACCGCTCATCACCAGGCCAATACCATCCCTACAGTGAAGCAGTGGTGACAGCATCATGCTATGGGGATGTTTTTCAGTGGCAGGAACTGGGAAATTAGTCAGGATAAAGGGAAAGATGACTCCAGCAATGTACAGAGACATTATGGATGAAAACCTGCTCCAGAGCAATCTTGACTTCAGACTGGGGCGACGATTCGTCTTTTAGCAGGACAACGACCCTAAGCACACAGCCAAGATATCAAAGGAGTGGCTTCAGGACAACTATGTGAATGTCCTCGAGTGGCCCAGCCAGAGCCCAAACTTGAATCCAATTTAACATCTCTGGAGAGATCTTAAAATGACTGTGCACCGACGCTTCCCATCCAACCTGATGGAGCTTGAGAGGTGCTGCAAAGAGGAATGGGCGAAACTGGCCAAGGATAGGTGTGCCAAGCTTGTGGCATCATATTCAAAAAGACTTGAGGCTGTAATTGCTGCCAAAGGTGCATCGACAAAGTATTGAGTAAAGGCTGTGATTACTTATGTACATGTGATTTCTCAGTTTTTTTATTTTTAATAAATTTGCCAAAATCTCAAGTAAACTTTTTTCATGTTGTCATTATGGGGTGTTGTGTGTAGAATTCTGGGGCAAAAAATTAATTTAATCCATTTTGGAATAAGGCTGTAACATAACAAAATGTGGAAAACGTGATGTGCTGTGAATACTTTCCGGATGCACTGTATGTATTATTTCAATAATGTCACAACTTTAACCTTTTACTTTTTGAGATTTATTTTCAGTTAATATTAGTTTCTTTTTATTCTTTTTAATACAAACATTTAAATCCCACTAATACATACAAGTTGTTCTATTAGAAATATCATTGAAATTGTGAATGTAAATATGGGTTCACAAAAACAAGAAAAAAGTAGAATTTAAGAAAAAAATATAAGACCAGAAAATATAAATGCAATATGTTGATAAGTACAACTGATAAAAACACATATTTTGGATCTCACTTTTATTTTTTAGGCTTCCAAATCTAGTAAGAAAACATTAAACAGATTTAATGGTTTTTATAATGTACAATTATGCAATGCTTCATGTTTTACTTTCATATATTCAGTATGTGATTTTAAAATTACATTATTGGTCAACTTGCATACTTACTCAAGATAATGAAATGGTTGAAACCCAGTGTAGGCCTACTATTTTACTACACTGAAAATAGTTAAATTTTCACAAAATACATAATATAAAATATATGTAGTAACACTTTACAATGTTTCCTTTTGTTAACATTATTGCATTAACTAACAACGAGCAATACATTTATTATGGTATTTATTAATCTTCGTTAATGTAAGATAATAAAAAATATTTAGTTCATGTTAGTATAAGTGCATTAACAATTTTAACAAATAGGCCTACCACTTTTGATACTTTTTAATTCAAAAATTAAAAATGTGATACTTAGTTTTAATACTGTATTAGTAAATGTTAACATTAAGATTAATAAATGCTTTTAATAAGGGTTTTTCATTGTTAGTTAATGTTAAAAATAGAAACTACCATAATCCAAAATATAAATAAAATCTTAAATTAATTTCCCATAGAAGTAGCCTACCTCCGTGCCATCTGCGCCAGGTCGGGAAAGCGGCCTTGATTGGTCCTCCAAAATTCGAGAGGGTTATTGCTACTGGGGATGGGGACTTCTGAGAGATAACCATCTAACTGTTGAGCTGTTGAGCTTGTCCTCTGTTTTGCAAATGGGTTATTCTCTTGAAGGATATCATCGAACATGTCAGACAGCGAGACTGTGCGCGGCTCATCTGTAGTACGAGCCCGTTTACTCTCTGAGCTGTTTTCATCTTCTACGCTGTGCATCACCTGACCGTCTCCATCACCTAGCGGCTTTCCCAAATCCAACTCGGCCTGGATCATTTCTTGTGTGCGCAGCTTTTTCCCCACATCCAAGTAATGATCTTTATATCGTGGATCAAGCACAGTCGTGATGCAGTACAGGGGTTCTGAGTCCGCCTGACTAAATCGTGTGCTGACAGCTTCCAAGAGTGCACTTTTAGTTGTTTTAACTCCGTGGTCTGTTTCAGCCTCTTTGTTTAAGAGACGCTTTAGTGCTGCAAGTAAAGGTATGATGTCTGCCACAGATGCATCAGATGAGCTTATCTCTTTTGTTATCTGCGAGAAGAGAGAGAACGTTCTCGATTAACACCCACTGGTATGCGGTGAATGTCGTGGGCAGGTCATGATCTGCTATGTATGTAGCCAAGACTCGCTTTTGCGCAAAAAGGCTTTCCAGCATATAATATGTTCTGTTCCACCTTGTGCTCACATCTTGTTGGAAATGTTTTTGTGGCGTTCCGAACTGTTCTTGGATAGATTGCGTGCATAGGCAAGTGGTGAATGTTTAAAATGGCCAACAATTTTCCTGCCTATCACTATCACATCTGCTATACTGCACTGACTCAACAATCCCTCGTTGACCGCCAGTTGAATTGTGTGTGCCATACACCGTATGCCTTTCAGATCACTATCTTCCATGGCTTTAGCCATATTTCTTGCGTTGTCACTGACTACCGCATGCACTTTAGATCGGTCGATACGCCAAGTGTCAAACATGTTGGCGAACGCCTCGGATATGGCTACAGCTGTATGGGACCCTCTAAACTCTTGTGAGTGAAGCACAACCTTTTGTAGCTTGAAATCTGTGTCGATCCATTGCGCAGTTAAACTCAGCATACTGGTGGCGCTCACATCCGAGCTCCAAATATCAGTCGTGAAGCTGAGGGCTGCAATATCTGTAGCCAAGAGCTCATGGACGTGAGTTGAAACGACGTTATACATCTCAGGTAAGCACACGTCTGAGAAATACCGTCTACTAGGCATGGTGTAACGCGGCTCAATATGGTCTATGAGCCTGCGAAATCCAACATCCTCTACAACAGAGAATGGTTGATCATCCAATGCGATGAATTCCATTATCCTTTTAGTAATACCTTTAGCTTTGGCACTGTCATTGGCAAACTTTTTTGCCTTTTCTAAGAAGTCAGCCACAGATGGAGTGGGTGTCCTAGGACTGGGAGGAGCTACTTTCCTTTTTGCTGCTGCTGTTGCTGTAGCCGCTGTGTCTTTCTCGTACTCTGCATGATGTACGGGGTGTCTTGATTTTAAGTGATAAATTAAACTTGAAGTGCTGTACGTTTTTGCAGATACACCCCCTCTGGACAATTCAGCAGAACAGTGTCTGCAAACGGCCGTTTTTGCCTCTTTCTCTGACGCTTTAAAGTGCTTCCACACTGCTGACATTTTTGCTGCATAAAGCTCGCGCCTCTCACTCTACGCAGGTTACTATTTGATCGTGTCATTAAAAACGTCATTGTTCGGCAAAATTTATTCAGCCTTTTTAACACCGAAAGTGCTTTTTTTGGCTATTTTCGGCAGAATAATTTCGGTTGCCGAACATTTGGTGCATCCCTACTGCTTTGAAGGAAAATATTGTGAAAAGTTTAGGAGTGTAGTAATCCAACATCTTAATAAATGTTGGCTCAAGGTGCAGAGTAGTAATTCTCCTAAACTCTTCATTAATCTAAAAAATGAAGCACAATACTGCTAAACAAGTCTAAACATTTTTAAATATCATTAAAGACTAATTTTAAATAAATTTGCATTATAGTAAAACTCAAATGTGTTCAAATAACTTCACTCAGGTTGAATTTTACATAGATTAATCAAAGAGAAAATGTAAATTACTATAGATATATCTTACTCTTTGTGGAGACTGATAATGCCTTAATTATTGCAAAGATGTTTGTATTCTTCAACTAGTCAAAAGCATGGTTATGTCCATATTAATTCCTGGAATGTCATTATGTTGCTTCTATGGTGTTTGTGACTTGTTTTGTTTAAGAGGGCGCCCTCTAACATCGAGGATGAATGAAAAAAATGCATATATTGCGTGAAATGATTAAACGCTAATTTAATACATCTTTAGAATTTGAAGCGAATATATAAACACATCAACACTCTTAAAAGTTTTTAAGTATAATCATAGAAACTACCCCATCTATCAAGCTCTATGCGTGGCCATAATTATTTTTGCTTTAGCGACCAACATGTCCATTCTAGCCTCAGCATGTGCATGTGAGGAGTTATGACTAATGAGCTCGAGTTCATATTTTCACATCAAATAACATCACATAATTGTAAACCTTTATTTTATAACACCTGGTTCAACATAGTCACTGTTTCACATGCCAAAATGATCACTGTCGTTCATATTCAAAAATCAGTGTAAAACAATTGGTGTACTAGCGTGAATAAGCGGTGTCCTGAGGAGCTTATTTAAGAAATCAAAATACAATGTAAAAATTAGTAAGGAGCTTAACTTACCTCTTAATATTTTCCACTGTTCGCCTGCTCCTTCAAAACACTGTCTGATCACTGCCATTGTTGAGATTCAAATGAAGGTGACTCAATCAAACCCGGATAATTGGACCAATTCTCTTAAAATAAATATGAAGCCTTTTTTCCTCAAAATTTTAGCCCAAATGGTTCCTCAAATTAAGCCTAAAAATTGCACTCATTTCCTTAAAAAAATAGGTAAAATGTATTTCTTAATTTTATTAGTGAAGTGTTCTCAATATATTATAAGAAACACAGAAACCCTATTTTTTTAATTAAATATGGACATTATTTTTAATGATTACATCAATTTTTTTAATGAAAATTACAAGCCTCATGATTAATTTTTTACAGTGTACGGTCGTGACATGGGGTTCCACTGTATATTGCTATATGGTTTGGGTTACAATTTTAAAATAACACTTTAAAAATGCAAAACAAGAATACTATAAATGTATTTAATTTATGTTTCTTCCATTTATTTAACAATATATTTTCCATTAGAGGTGAGAGATTTGTATGTGGGAGTTCTTTGCCTCATGCAGGTTTCTTGCAAGGCTTTATCTTTTTTTTTTGTATCATCCAAATCTACATACTGTACTAACTAATGCATGGTGGTTATTAACCCATCAATGCTTTAAAGTGGTGTTATTTATTATAATGCATGCATAAAAATATAGATAACTTAAACACTTCATTTAAACAAATAATTGTAAGATAACAGTAGATTATTTAATGTGAATAAAATAGTAAGAACAGAGTGTAAACATAACTGTAAAATGGTTATCACACAAATTTCCAAAAAACATTTTCTATTCTAAGAATTTCTTTTTGTAAGGTAATAACTAAAGAAACATTTGCATATAAATTTAATTATAAGATAATTAACACTGTACCACTAGTTAACCAAAAAATGTGAGACAATTTCTTTCTTGCAGGTGCAATTTGTGAAAGTCATTATTCTGAGCAACAAAAAAGCCTTTCTTCTGCCCTCACCACCCGTTTGCGTACGTAGTTATGCAGCGAGCTAAACACTCCTTCAACAAACACCCAAGGCACTGATGATATTCAGGCATTTAAAGAACGTGGTGTGAAACTGTAAAGTAAAAAGCAATACCTATCAGAATTTGTTAACTTAATATACATTTTTCCTTAAAAATGCCTTCAAATTGAATACAAACTACTTGTTATTATTTCCTTATGAAATTACATAAATATTACAGATTCTTTAGCTCAAAGACATCCTGCCGCTTAATAGGCCTGAACAATTATATACATGCTGTATATATTTACGTACACACTAAACATTTACAAAATAGTAAAAGGAACAACTAAAGCACAAAACAATGTATATACTAATAAAGAAACAAAATACCTACAGATTATGCCTTTACAAAGGCGACTAAACAGCGGAGGGAAACCGAAGTCTGCCACCTGCTACTCCATGTGCTGCCCGCTTCAAGATGGAGTCTTAATAGCAGTATAAAACAATACCCAATCTAGCCACTAGAGGTCCCCCACGAACACATTTTAACAGAGGACAGAACGCTCCCCGCCTGGCATCTGTAAGATGTCAAACTAACACAAACTAAACAAATTGGATCAACCCTGTAAAGTAACGTTCATAGGTCAGTGTCCCCAGATACTAGAAGAATGACCTCAGAGACTGGTTGCAGGAAAAACTTGCATACATCGTCTTTGACAATCTTCACTTCGACCTTCCTTACTTTTCCATCTTCACTGGGAAATGTTTTCATGATTTACCCAACCGGCCATTCGTACCTGTTAACTTTATTGTCTTTCATCATCACCACATCTCCTTCTTTTAGGTTTGGTTTCTCATATTTCCATTTTTGATGTGTCTGAAGGTTATGGATGTATTCCCATCTCCATCGTTGCCAAAAAATATTAGCTAAGATCTGCACTTGATGCCATTGACGTTTGTAAAGGTCTCCATCATTGAACTGATCTGGAGTTGCTGAAGGAACCCCAACTTTTTCAGTTAGAAGCATAGCTGGAGTAAGAATAAGTGGTTGATGTGGATCATTTGACACTGGAACAAGTGGCCTGGAATTGATTATAGCAGTAATCTCAGCCATAAATGTAATCAAAACTTCATGTGTGATCTTCCTAGGTCCAAACTGGAGAAACATAGAATCTAATATTCGTTGTGTTATGCCAATCATTCGTTCCCAACTGCCACCCATATGTGAGGAGTGTGGAGCGTTAAACTGCTATGTGCATCCTTGAGCTGTAAGGTAACTGTTCACTTCCTTGTTCTTGCAGGTATTAGAGTCTATTTGTAACTCTCTGCAGGCTCCTACAAAATTTGTTCCTCGGTCAGATCTTAGCTTCTCCGCAGGTCCTCTGATTGCAAAGAATTGCCTTAGAGCATTAACAAAACTGGAAGTGTCCATTGATTCAATTACCTTAATGTGTATTGCTCGTGTGGATAGGCAAGTATATATTACTGCCCAACGTTTGCTGTTTAGGTGGCCACCACGTGTTATTCTTGCAACTAAGGTCCATGGACCAAATACATCTAATCCCACATTAGTGAATGGAGGATCTGTGCTTAGGCAATCTATGGGCAAATCTGCCATCTTTTGTTCTTCCCTTTTTCCTCTTAGCTTACGACAGAACACACAGTTGTGAATTGCGCTGCTGATGGCTCGCTTTCCCCCGACAACCCAGAAACCAGCTGCTCTTACAGTTCCTTCAGTAAAATGTCTGCCTTGATGCTGCACCTGTTCATGGTAGTGTCTAATTAGCAGTCTGGCAACATGGTGCTTACCAGGTATAATTATTGGGTGTATTTCGTCTGATGAGAGATGTGCCTTCTCCAACCTGCCTCCTACCCGAAGTAGACCTTGTCAGTCAACAAACGGACAAAGTCTAATTAGTGAGCTTATGTTGGAGAATTTCTTTTCCTGACTGCACATAATTAATTTCTTCTGCATAGGCCTCAATTTGAACACTAGTTAGGATACTAGCTTTGGCTTGGTCATACTGTCCCTTGGTAAAGGGTTTGTTGCAGACATACCAGCCATCACAAGTGTTATTCTTGGTTGCTAGTTTAAAGTTATGAGTGATGTGTGAGAGGTGAACAATAGCCCTACAAAGTGATTTTCAGCTCGAAAACCGTTCAAAACGTGCACTGCCAAGTTGGTTGTATGACATTCATGAGACACACACATTTACCTCTGGATGTATCTCTACATCAAATGCAGGATCAATGAGGTCAAATACTTCTGTCTGCAGCTGATTTCATCTTGCGTCAGCTAGGAAAGCAGGTCCAGTTAACCATGAAGAACAAGCAAGCTGACTTGCTGGAAGTGCTCTTGTTGCATGATCAGCTGGGTTTAGGTGGGTGGAAATATAATTTCACTGACTTGATTGAGATGAGTGCTTAATACACTGGATTCGATTGTGGACATAAACATGGAACCTTCTGGTTTCATTACATATATAGCCAAGCACTACTTTGCTGTCCTTGAAAAACCTTGTGTCATCTAGTTTTGTGTTCAGTTCTTCAGCAATCATCTCTGCAATCTCTACTGCGATGACGGCTGCACAGAGTTCTAGCCTGGGAATGGTAAGTTCTGGTTTTGGAGCTAGTTTTGTCTTACCAAAGATGAAACCAACTTCAGTCTGTCCTTTGGCATCTGTGACTTTAAGGTAAGCAACTCCTCCAAGTGCTTTAGTTGATGCATCATAGAAGATACAGAGCTCTTTCCTTTGAGCTGACGAAAACGAGAGTGATGTGTAAAGTCTGGGTACTGTCAATTATTTGAGATGCTGAAGGGAGTAACTCCACTTCTGCCACTCTTCGCGCTTCTCACTGGGAAGTGGAGTATCCCATTCACATACACTACAGGTAAGTTCTCTCAAAATAAGATGACCTTGTATGCTTACAGGAGCAGCAAATCCAAGGGGATCAAACAGACTGTTTACCGTAGATAAGACACCACGGAGTCTGAAGGGCTTCTCACTGGCATCTACCTGAAAGGTTAATGTGTCTTTTGTGAGATCCCATTTAAGGTCTAAACTGCACTGCATGGAAGGTTGATCTTGGCCAAAGTCAAGGTCACACAGATTGCTGGCTAGATCGTCTCCTGGGAAGGCATGCATCACTTCAAAGCTGTTTGATGCAATCTTATGCAGTCTTAGATTAGATCAAGCCAACATATCTTGGGTTCTTTTGAGTACAGTAATCCCTCCTCGATCGCGGGGGTTGCGTTCCAGACCCCCCCGCGATAGGTGAAAATCCGCGAAGTAGAAACCATATGTTTGTATGGTTATTTTTATATATTTTAAGCCCTTATAAACTCTCCCACCCTGTTAACATTATTAGAGCCCTCTAGACATGAAATAACACCCTTTAGTCAAACGTTTAAACTGTGCTCCATGACAAGACAGAGATGACAGCTCTTTCTCACAATTAAAAGAAAGCAAACATATCTTATCTTCAAAGGAGCCGTCATAAAGGAGCGTCAGGAGCAGAGAATGTCAGAGCGCTCGCAAAGAAAAGCAAACAATCAAAAAATCAATACATGCTTTTAAGTATACAGAAGCACCGGCGATAAAGCGGCATTTTGTAGAGGAGCGTCCATGTCCTCTGTGCAAACAGCCCCTCTGCTCACACCCCCTCCGTCAGGCAGAGAGAGCGAGAAAGATAGAGAGAAGCAAACAAGCACAGCGCGGGAAGCATATCTTATAGCATTGAGGAGTTTTAGTTAATATGCAATACATGCTCTGATTGGGTAGCTTCTAAGCCATCCGCCAATAGCGTCCCTTGTATGAAATCAACTGGGCAATCAAACTGAGGAAGCATGTAACCTAAATTAAAAGACCCATTGTCCGCAGAAAGCGGCGAACCAGCGAAAAATCTGTGATATATGTTTAGATGTGCTTACATTTAAAATCCGCGATAGAGTGAAACCGCGAAAGTCAAAGCGCGATATAGCGAGGGATTACTGTACATCAATGGCCTCAGAGACACTGGAAAATGATTTCAGGCCATCATCGACATAGAAATGCCTTTCTACAAAAAGTCTTATTTCAGCACCAAATTCACTTTCACCCTCTAAAGCTGTCCTCTTTAGCCCATAAATGGCCACTGCTGGGGATGGACAGTTGCCAAAAACATGGACCTTCATGCGATAATCCTCAATTTCCTCATCAAGTTGGTGGTTGCGAAACCAGAAAAAGCGAAGATAGTCATGGTTGGCTTCTCTTACCACAAAGTTATGAAACATTTGCTGAATGTCTGCCATCACTGCTATTCGCACTGTCCTAAAGCAAATAAGAACTCCAAGTAGGCTATTATTCATATCTGGACCTCGTATGAGTACATGATTTAGTGAAATGCCTTTACAACGTGCACTTGAATCAAACACAACTCTAATTTGGTGTGGTTTTTGAGGGTGATAAACACCAAAACTTGGCAAGTACCAGCACTCATTGGTGTTCTTTATTTGTGGTACTGGTTCAGCGTGTCCATTGGCAAAAATCTTCTTCATGAATTCAATAAAATGTTTTTTCATTTCGGGTTTTCTTTTTAAGGTGTGTTTGATAGACAAAAGACGGTTAAGGGCTTGTTCTCTGTTGTTAGGAAGAAAATGTCAAGGATAATGAAATGGTAGAGGGGTCTCCCAGCTGTTTGAGTTATCCTTAAAGATTTCTGTATTCATTATGTGGAGGAAAGTCTGATCTTCAACAGAGGGCACTAGCTTGTTATCATGCTCTGAATGACTGAAGATTAGCTTTCCTAAATTCTGTGACCAAGAGCCAGTAAATGAGGTAGAAGTTGATTTACACTTGTCATTTGAGAGCTTCTCTTTTACGCAGATAATGCATTCACAAGGTTGGAAGTAACTTGGTCGTCCGTTCTCGAGGACACTGGTTTTGAGGACTTTCAAAGAGGGCTTGTGAATGCCACCCAAACAAACATCACCGATAATGACCCATCCTAGATCTAATCGTTGGGCATAGGGGGCATTATTTGGACCATTGTGTTGGCTTTTTACTTTGTGAGCACACATAATGTCTCTGCCAAGCAACAAGAGAATCTCAGCATAGGTGTCAGGAGGTGGAATGCTGTTAGCTATAACTCTGAGATGAGGATGGTTGTATGCAGCTTCAGGTGTAGGGATTTCATCCCTGTTGTCAGGTATCAAATTGCACTCAATAAGGGTTGGCAGAGTAAGGCTAACCTCTCCATTGACTGATTTCACCACAAATCCACAGCTTCGTCTTCCAGACATTTCTGTAGTTCCAGCACATGTCTTTAGGGTGTAGGATGTGTTGTCACTCTGGATGTTGAAAATGTCAAAAACTGCAGATCTTGCCAACGACACATTGCTCTGATCATCTAGCATTGCATGCATTTTTACTTTCTTTTTGGGGTGTCCTTTTGGATATACATTTACTAAACATTTTAGAACATGACTTGCCTTGGAGACTTCTGCAGACCTCTGTAAATATAGAAGTAGCCACAGTTTCAGCATGTTCAATTTGCTCCCCGCCATGCTCTGTGGCAGAAAGGTTAGGTTCTCTTGTAATCCAGGGTGCTGGACTTGCGTGGAGAGCTGAAATGTGCCGGTCACTGTCACATTCTGAACAGTGGCTGACAGCTTTACAGTCTTTAGCTTGGTGGCTTGATGAAGCACAGCATCTGAAACAAATGCTATGTTCCTTAAGAAAGTTCATGCGTGCTACATATGATCTTTCTCTGAAAGCTTTGCAGTTTTTGAGAGTGTGAGGCTTATTATGAATTGGGCATTTTTTGGACAGATCCTCTAGAGATGTTTCAGAGGAGGTAAGTGTGGTAGACTCATTGAAAGCAGTTTTATTTACTGACATGAGATTGGTATGTTTCCATGGTTTGGACAATGACTCTTCACTTCTGAATGACACTGCCCTAGGACCTGGGAGAACAAAGCTGGGATCAGTTCCCGTCTCTGCATAGCAACATACAAACTTTACAGAGAATCAAATGGAGGATATTGTACACAATTTTCTCTTTTATACCATGAGCCCTGAGAAATCCATTTCTCTTGAAGGTTGTGGGGCAGCTTTTCCACAATAGGATTTATTCCTCTGGCAGTATCGAGAAAACTAAGTCCAGGTAAGTAACCATTATTTTTTGCTGCTTCTATTTCAAGGAGCAAATCTCCAAGTTCTTGAAGTCTTTGATAGTTTTTTGCTGAGACTTTTGGAAATCCATCAAGTCTAGTGAAAAGTGAAGCTTCAATTGCTTCTGGAGAACCATAAAGTTTGTCTAGTCTTTCCCAAACCATTTTCAGGCCAAATAGTGGGTGACGGACATGAACTGCTCTGATCCTTTTAACATGCCGCAGTGAATCGCCATCAAGCCACTTAATAAGAAGGTCTAACTCTTCACTTGGTTTGATGTTTAGTCCTACTATGGCATTGTGAAAGCTAGATTTCCAGGACAGATAATTTGCTAGCTGACTGTCAAACATTTTAAGTCCTCCTGTTAAAAGATCACGACAAGCCAAATATGCAGCAAGGTCAGATATATTTAAAGATCTGCTTGAGCAGATGGGTGGGAGCTGGTTTTCTCACTGCTGTATTGAATTGTGAGTGTGCTTTGGAGGCCTTTGCACCAGAGTCAAAATTCTTGAAATTTATACAGTCTTTAACATGAAGCTTTTGTTTTGATGGTTCTTTGGTAAGAGAATGCGAGAGTTCTGACTGCGGCAACTTTTGTTTGTCATGAAGGGGACCACCAAAATCTAATCGTGTGGGAGGTGGATAAGTGATTGTTGCTTCCTGAGTGTTGTAATGAAGTTCTGTGTCATTTTCATAATCAGCAAAATGCGCTTGAATATATTCTTGAGTCCGATGGATTGATTGTTGGGGTGACAGGAGGTATTTAGCTTCACTGATGCGTTCGTCATTTTCTTTAAATGCTGCTTCTTCGAGAACCTGTGCCTCTACTAATGCAGCCTCAGCCTTTGCCTCTTCCCTAAGAGCTTTTAAAGTTGCTTCTAAACATGCCTGCTCTACTTTCATCTCTATCTCTTGCTTGGCCTTTGTGCATGCAGTTTCAGCCTTAGCACAGGCCTTTGCTGCAGCGATGCTAACTGAGGACTTACTTGAGCGATGTGAAATTGCTGATGCATAGCTTTCAGACCTGATTTCTAGGTCCTGAGGATCAATGTTGTTGGGGTTTGTGTTAGACATTGCGGACTCATGTGAAACAAACGTGTTTCCGATCCATGTGACCGCTCTTGAAATGAAGTCAATCTTTTCACTCTTCTGCCCTCATCACGCGTTTGCGTACGTAGTTATGCAGCGAACTAAACACTCCTTCAACAAACACCCAAGGCACTGATGATATTCAGGCATTTAATGAAAGTGGTGTGAAACTGTAAAGTAAAAATCATAATTTAACTTAATATACATTTTTCCTTCAAATTGAATACAAACTACTTATTATTTCCTTATGAAATGACATAAATATTACAAACAGATTCTTTAGCACAAAGACATCCTGCCGCTTAATAGGCCTGAACAATCATATACATGCTGTATATATTTATGTACACACTAAACATTTACAAAATAGTAAAATGAACAACTAAATCTCAAAACACTGTATATACTAATAAAGAAACAAAATACCTAAGATTATGCCTTTACAAAGGCAAATAAACAGCGGATGGAAACGGACGTCTGCCACCTGCTTCTCCATGTGCTGCCTGCTTCAAGATGGAGTCTTAATAGCAGTATAAAAAAATACCCAATCTAGCCACTAGAGGCATTTTAACAGAGAACAGAACAGCCTTAAAATGTAAATATTTCTAAAGCAACTGTGCCAAGTTTAAAATATGTTAGTTTAAAGTTTCAAGAGTTTGTGGATAACACACTGGTAGTGGTTCCAGACAACTGCCATGAAACAAAACCCCAGGTTATATAAAGAAGAGCTTCTTTTAGATCGCATTACAATGCCATCAGTTAGTAAGGAATGTGGTAGCCTTTCCAACAACAAAAAACCTACAAAAGTGGGTTGAATTAGTCAAGAGAATAAATAGCAGCACATCACAAATTAACTTCACTCACTTTAAGGAACACAGATAAACAATTGGACACCTAACAATGTGCAAATTGTTTGATATAGATTTAATATTTATAATGTTATTTTGCCGCAATCCGTAAATGAAGATGAATAAATAAATTCCAGCATTTATTAAAAATTATATTGTACTTGAGCCAATGTCTGAGAATTAGACATGTACTACGTGGGATAGCCTATCTGCTGTCCACTGTCAAACATGGCGTTTCTTGCCTTTTACCATAATGTTGAATTGGGTCAGATGAAAGCAACATCGATACTTCCCGGCCACTTTGCTACAATATCAGTGAATTGTCCATAGTGTTTGCAGAATGAGTTGTATGTTAAATGTTGAGGACCTTTATGACAGGTGTAACAGGACTGGAAGCAAGAAGTATGAAAGGGTATCATTTATAACACATTGAATTCATTTAAATAATGTGTGGTATATTTGCGAAGTGGTGGTCTGAGACGCAGGCACAGAATAAACCTGGAATCATTCTGGGTAGGTTTTCTGTATTGTAGCCATACAGTATCTTTCCAAATGTACCAAACCTCCAATTATTGTACGCTGTACTCTTTCTTTCCAATCGCGGTTCATAGAAAGTGTCAATCAAAGTTAAGGCCGCTGCAAAATTAGAACACAGTCTTCAAAGCATTTAAGTCATAAGTCTGTCATTATTGACAATCTAAAAATACTTATTAATTTATCTATAATCCCAAAAAATACATTAATGAGTTTCATCATTATAATGATATAATGTAATCTCATTTGTAATTTTTAGCATTCTAGTTGATTAATGTATTCTTTGTCTCCACATAGGTTGGCGAAAGAGGCGGCCATTTTAAGAAAGATAGCAATTTATGGACAGCTTGTGTAGCACTTAAATTATGAAGGATTTTAAGAACAATTCATGAATTAACTAGCAATGTTAAAATTAGTTGTATGGGAGGATTGTTATGATGCTGTTGGGAAACATACAACAATTTTTTGTTTATTTGTTTTCTCATCTTACTAGTTACAATTGAGTTTTCTAAGGCTTGTTTATGGTACATTTTTTTAAATCTCTTTTTTACCAGAGTGTGAATTTTTTTAAACTGGTTTCCTGTTATTTTTTTCCATCTATTGTGCAGCTGTGAGGCAAGTTTCTAAGAATGACACAGAAGAAAAGGAGCTGTCAAGAAATCTATGGTTATAGAATTTATTTTCATGAAAAAAAATATTAATGTGGGGTTTTATTTCAGTACAATGCATCATGTTTTAATATTGAAAAATATGTGATAGATTTTTCATTGATGTTATACATTGCGTGGCACTAAGTATAATTGATCCTGCATAATCTATTATTAATATTTTATCTGGTAAAATATTCAGAATATTTCACAAAGCATTGTGAAATTTAGTAATTTAGGCATACATATTATTTTTTACATATCACATTAAAAAAAAAGTGGTAATACTGTATATACTTCAGTATAAGTTGGATCTTGAAACCAGAAAAATCAATCATAAAATCAGACCCCAACTTACATGCCCATTCAAAAAATATAGACTTCATTTTCTTTTTTTTACATCTTCTTGCCTCCTCGCACCAGTTTCTCAGGCGCATCAAATTTTGTTGCAGCAGCAGAGTTACCAATTTCTTTCGTCACTTCAACGACTTTTAATTTAAAACCTGCTTCATATTTTCTTCTGATCGAATGCTCCATCGTAGATAAGGGATACTATTACAATAAAGGTGTATGAGGGTGTGAGATACAAAAAAACACAAAACAGTGCAAAAGTTGCTTCAAAATAGGTTGGGTATTACTGTGTGGTCACATAATCACAATACATAGAAAAAAGTTAGTGTGCTCCGTGATTACTCTCTCAGGTGGGTGTTAGCATATACAGTGGAACCCCGGTTCATGAGCAGCTCGGTATACGAGTAATTTGGTTTACAAGCCATGATCCCAGCAAAATTTCTGCCCGGTTTATGAGGCATGCCCGTTTTATGAGCCGAGCTCCGATACGTCACCGCTAGTTTCCGCTTCGCCTTTCTTACCTGGAAACCTCTACCCCTTCTACCCAGAGCCATATCATACATATTGGGCATTAACCATGTCTTCAAAGAAGGTAGGAAGTGGAAAGGACAGCAGCAAGAAGAAAAGGATGCTGTCAGTTGAGTTGAAGCAGGAAATTATAGAAAAGCATGAGAGAGGTGTGCGTGTGATGGAACTCGCCAAAATTTACGACCGCAGTACGCCCACAATATGCACAATACTAAAGCAAAAGGAGACCATAAAGAGTGTAAAAGTAGCAAAAGGCATGACCGTAATTACACAGCAAAGGTCGGCTATCTATGAGGAAATGGAAAACCTGCTGTTATTGTGGATAAAAGAGAAAGAGTTGGCAGGAGATACGCTTATTGAAACAGTCATAAGCGAGAAAGCTCGCATCATTTACAATGACCTAAAGCAGAAAGAACCATCCACATCTATGGATGTAGTAGAACCAGAATTCAAGGCTAGTCATGGATGGTTCGACAGATTTAAGAAGCGATCAGGCATTCACTCTGTCGTAAGACATGGCGAGGCAGCAAGTGCAGACCAGAAGGCAGCTGGCGAGTTCATCACACGTTTCGCGCAGCTCATTGAGGCAGAATGTTACATCCCCCAGCAAGTTTTTAATTGCGACGAGACAGGGCTTTTTTGGAAGAAAATGCCCCGTAGGACGTACATCACAGCAGAGGAGACGAAGATGCCAGGACATAAGCTGATGAAGGACCGCCTCAACCCTTGCATTGTGTGCAAATGCTAGCGGTGACTTTAAAATGAAGCCACTGTTAGTCTATCATTCAGAGAATCCTTGAGCCTTTAAGACTCACAGGATTCTTAAAGAAAAACTGCATGTGATGTGGCGCGCCAATCCAAAGGCATGGGTTACGGCAGTTCTTCATCGACTGGGTAAATCTCTGCTTTGGACCTGCGGTGAAGAAGTATCTTCAAGAAAACAAACTGCCTCTGCAAGCATTACTCATCCGCGACAATGCTCCAGCCCACCCGCCCGGTCTCCAAGACAACATCCGGGAAGAATATCAATTCTTAAAAGCCCTCTACCTCCCACCCAACATGACTTCAATCCTGCAACCGATGGATCAGCAGGTCATTTCCAAATTCAAAAAGCTCTACACGAAGCATCTGTTCAAACGATGCTTCGATGTGACAGAAAATACAGAGCTAACACTCCGCGAGTTCTGGAAAGAATATTTCAGCATTGTGCAATGCCTACGCATGATTGACCTGGCGTGGAAAGAAGTAACCAGAAAAACACTGAATTCTGCATGGAAGAAGTTATGGCCTGATGCGATTGCAGCGAGGGACTTTGAAGGATTTGGTCCTGATACTGAGACCGAGACCAACGTGCCCGACGTAGATCCAGTGCATGAAATCGTGTCCCTCGGCAAGTCGATGGGTCTGCAGGTTGACGAGGGTGATATCAACGAGCTTGTCGAGGAACATGAGGAGGAACTCTCAACACAGGAGTTGCTTGAGCTGCAGGACATGCAACGTACGGAGGCTCTGCAAGAGATCAGCGGTAATGAGGAGGAGGTCGAGACAGAGGAAATTTCAACACGTGAAATTAAAGAAGTGCTGGGAATGTGGGAGAAGGTTATTGAAAAGAAACATCCAGAAAAGTTTCATTGCAGCAAATTATGATGACACCTGCTTGGCTCAGTTCCGAAAAAGCAGGCAAAAGCAAACGTTGTTGCATAGGTATCTTTATACTAAAACTGAAACTGATTAAGCGCCGAAAAAAAAAAAGGCAAAAACAGATGATTAGTGTAAAAATCATTAGGTTAAGTGTTAGGCTAAGTTTAAAGTTAAGAAAGTTTATTTTTTACAATTCATGTATGCGACGCATACAGTTAAGAAAGTGCAATTTTAGTTTTTTTTTGATGTGAAGGTGCCGAAAATGCAGCCAGTCCTCTAGTCCAAGGCCGCTCTCTGTTAACTGCAATTGTCTGCCACCTCCCTCCCTCCCTCCTTCCTCAGCCGCTCTCCATTAGCTGCAATCGTCTGCCGCCAAAGTAAGGTTACATTTTCTTAAGTTGGTTTATCTTTTATTTAACTATATTTACTAATAAAGTATTTTGATGTTTGTTTCTTATTTAAAAACATGTTTTTTTCCATTATTTGTGATATTTTGGGGACTTTTTGGGAGGGCTGGAACGGATTAATCTCATTTCCATTATTTTAAATGGAGGAAATTCGTTCGGGTTACGAGCTCGGTTTTGGAACGGATTAAACTCGTAACCCGGGGTTCCACTGTAGTCTCTTGGATCAGTAGCGTGAGTTTTGCTCATTCGTCTTATACAACCGACACTATAAAATACCGGAAATTATACAATAAAATCAAGCCCGATTTATACGTGGGAGAACTTAAACTTGAGTATATATGGTATATGTTTTGTATTCTATATAATCTATTTGTCTTACAGGGTGAAGAGAAGTTTTCTATATATAGATATACACTAGCGTATAAAAGTGTAGGATCACCTAGAAATATTCATGTTTTTATTAGTAATTGATACGCTGGCTATAATACTCTTTTCAAGTTATCTATGCCTGTGCTCTTTTGGCTATTTTATCTTTTTCTTGTATTTGCTAGTCTCATATATGGCTTTTTCTTTGATATTCTGCCTCTAAGGCCAGTTTTCCAGAGTTGTGTTTCCACTGTTGCAGATGACACTGGTATTTGGCCTGTATTTAATGAAGAAGCCAATTAAGGACCTGTAAGTCAGTTTCTCAAGCTATAGACTTTGATGTCCTTATCCTATTGTGCAGTTATGTATTTGGGCCTTCAGCTTCTTTTTCTATCTTAGTTAGATCCTGTTTGTCCTCTTCTCTCAAGTGGTCATTTTTATATGGAATCCTCAGCTTATTGATGATCGCAAGGAGTCACAAGGTGTTCCAAAGAGTAACTATTACTTTCACAAAACAATATATTGGCATGTTCTGGAGAATGTTTTTTTGTTTTGACAATTTTTGAATCCAAAACTGTACTTTAGGAATGTCAGTTCTTTGCATCCCAAAGAAAGGTTTAAGCTATTCTACATCAAATTCATAGGTTTCTCTAATGACCAAGTAGTATTTAAATATGATTAATTAAGGGTGACCTAAGAGACTTTGCCATTAGTACATACTGGAGAAATGGCTGCTGAAAATTGGGCTTTCATGCAGTCCTCTGAAGCTTTAATTTCAATCAGTAAAAGCCATTCACAACATTAGTAATGCTTTGGTTGTATTTTTAAATAAATTTAATGGTACCTTGATAAAAATAGTAACAATTTTATGAAACATACTAGCAAAATACCTGCGCTTTGCAGCAGAGAAGTAGTGTGTTAAAGAAGTTATGAAAAAGAAAAGGAAACATTCTAAAAATAACATAACATGATTGTCAATGTAATTGTTTTGTCACTGTTATGAGTGTTGCTGCCATATATATATATATATATACACACACAGTCACACACACATATAAACATATATACATATACATATATACATATCTACATATACACATATCTACACATACACATACATACATACAGATAAATATACATATATTGTATATACACACATACACATACATATATATATATACACATACATACATACATACACACACATATATATATATATACACACAGACACATATATATACATACTAGCAAAATACCCGCGCTTCGCAGCGGAGAAGATAGTGTGTTAAAGAAGTAATGAAAAAGAAAAGGAAACATTTTGAAAATAACGTAACATGATTGTCAATGTAATTGTTTTGTCACTGTTGTGAGTGATGAGTGTTGCTGTCATATATATATATATATTTATATATATATATATACACACACATATAAACATATATATATATACATATCTATACATATACACATATATATATACACACACACATATATACATACATATATATATATCTACATATATACACTGTCACACACGTGCGCATGGGAGGCAGCTAAAGGGCTTGAGTGAAGGCAGTTCGAGGCATGCCGGGTGTGGCAGAGTGCACTGACTCTTTTCTCCCTTGCCTGTAGACCATCCCGGGGATTTCACCTGGATCACCTGACATCACTTCCGGGACTGAGCCAATGGAAGTCGGCCACACCAGCTCCAGTCCCTCTGATGTCACCTCCGCTCTGAGCCAATGGTGGAAGACCACGTGCGATCCATCGACCTCACTTCCTGTCTCCCCTTTAAAACCTGCCCCTTTTCCTTTGTTTCTTTAGTCTTGTTTTGGACTCGGTTGTGTGCACTTCAGTGCTCTGTATTTTGTGAAAAGAAAACGACTTTTGCAGCCAGGATACCACAATATACGGGTGGCTGCCCCAACTCTTTATCTGTCAATGTCTCGTTCGTGTGACAGTGGCGTAGTCGGCAGGATGGAGAAGTCCCGAGGAGAAGGGGACAGGACCTGCAATATACCCAGGTGGGAGCGTGCGGGGCCAGTATTCAGGCGGGAGGGTGCCCGTGGTTCGGCGTGACCCGGTGCGGGCTCCGCTCCCGGCACTCATAACTAGCCCATCTGGAGTGGCCAGGGAGTGTGCGGGTGGGGCTCACAGAATTGGGCTGCCCTGGAGGGGGAGGCAAAGGGACTCAGTATGCTCTCTTGGGGGAGAGTGCCTGCCTCCCTGCGAAACCAAAGCCCCATTTACCACCTAGGGGTGCCCCAGACTGGCAGGTGAATAAAATAAAAAATGGAGGTTGGACCCTGAGCGGCCAACCAACAAACAAGCCTGGTCCTTATGGGCAATGGTAGGGCATTGGCTACGCCATTTGAAAACACGCCCTACCAAATAATAGAGCAGGTAGCTTGCTATCTGCTCCTGGAAGCGCTTCCCCGTGGCTTCACCCAGCCGGTTTGGGCGGCGGTTCAAGAACATGGCTGAGCTCATAGAGCTTATGGAGACGCAGAGGGCGGCCTCACACTCTAGGGGAGCAGAACCGTCCTCATGTCAAACTCAGCCGGGTGCGTTCCAAGACCTAGCCCCACCCTGTACAATCCGGAGCCAGTATTGGCGTCAGGGGGCGCAAAACCGCTTGGAGGCAAGGAGGAATGCAGGTGGAGGGTGAGGAGGGTTGGTGTGCTCTGGCTAATCCGTTGGCGGTCCCACATACTGGCGTGGTGATCGTCCAGCGGACACAAGACCACAGGTTTGTTCGACTCCGGCAGCAACATTTCAATTGTTGCCCGCCGCTTTGTGCAACCGCAACAGTGGCTAAATTTTAAGACCGGTATAACCTGTGTCCACGGAGACATCCGCTGGTACAGGTCCGCCGCTGTGTCATCAGTTACGGAGGGTCAGTTCGTAAGCTCACCGTAGCCGTCCTACCTGATCCTCCACACCCGGTGATACTAGGGCGGACTGGTCTAAAATCAAAAGCGGTGAGACACATACCACTCCGGGGTTAATTTGGGCCTCGTTATGGGCGGAGATAACCCGTCTCAAGCTGCCTCCACGCCGTGTAATCAGCCGGCAGAGAGAGACGAAGCAGTCGCCTGACTGGCGTGGCAACTCCGGCCGTCGCGGGCTAACCGTCATCCACCAACGCCGCGGCGGGGGGGAGAAACCACGCCCATTGAGGTCGACGCTGACCCTCTCTCCGTGTTGCGGTTCCAATTTAAAGAAACGCCGGCTTCTTTTAGAAGGGAGCAATGGAATGATGACTCCCTGAAGTTTGTAAAAAATGCAGTGGTCCTTGTCAATGGCCAGCGCACTAATCAGTCGATGCCACAGGGCCCCTACTTTGTGCTAGATAATGACCTCCTTTACCGTGTAGCAATGCATGACGGGCAGGAGGCGAGGCTGCTGCTAGTGCAGCGTACCTTCCGCGGCAGGTCTGTGAGCTAGCACACGCCCACCTCCTAGGTGGCCACCTGGGCACCGAAAAAACTCTGGAGCGGATCAAGCTCCGTTTCTACTGGCCAGGAATTAATGAGGAGGTTAGGCCGCTTTGGCTTCCTGCCGGAGTGTCAACTGCGACAAATTCCTAGGAGGGACCGTGCTCCTCTCATTCCTATTCCACTGATTGGCGTTCCCTTCCACAGAATCGGGTCGACCTGGTGGGACCCTGGAGCCCTCAGCCCGAGGACACAAGTACATTTTAGTCCTCGTGGATTACGCTACGATACCCGAAGCTGTTCCGTTGCGCTCAGCTACCTCTAAAGCCATCGCACGGGAATTACTAGGGGTATTCAAGGCGTGGGGATCCCCAAAGAAGTCTTGACAGACCAGGGGACCCCCTTCACCTCGGAAACGTTCAAGGAGACTGCCAGATTACTGAAAATAAAGCATTTAAAGACCTCGGTGTATCATCCTCAAACCGACGGATTAGTAGAGAGGTTTAATCAAACTCTCAAGCAAATGCTGCGTAAGGTGGTCAGCGAGGATGGAAGGAACTGGGATCAGCTCCTCCCCTCGTCCTTTTGCCTATCGGAAGTCCCACAAGCCTCCACGGGTTCTCCCCTTTGAACTACTATAGGCGACAACCTCGGGGCATATTAGATATTTTGAAAGAAGGCTGGGAAGAAGAGGCTCTTCCCTCCACAAACATACTGGAATATATCGCGCAGTTCTGCGATAGATTTGGAAAAATTCGCCTGTCCTTAAAAGTCACATGGAGGAGGCTCAAGCAGCACAGGCCGGTACTACAACCGCGCACGTCTCTTGGGAGTTCCGCCCGGGAGATCGGGTCATGGTCCTAGTGCCTACCTCCCACTCTAAATTGCTTGCCCACTGGCAGGGCCCCTACGAAGTTAAGGAGAGGAAGGGACTGGTCGACTATTTGGTGAGTCAACCCAATCGCGGCCAAAGGAGCGGTTTATCATGTGAACCTGCTGAAACCGTGGAAGGACAGGGACCCCGATCCCTCCTCCGGCCAGCCCGCTCACTCTTCGCCACACACACGACCTTAACCCGCACGGACTTAAGTCCCAGACAGCGGCAGGAGCTGGAAACAGTTATCCGGACCGTTCGGGAGGTAGTCAGTGAGAACCCGGAAGGACCTCTCTGATTGAGCACAACATCGTGACAGAGCCCGGGGTTGTTGTCCGAGAACGCCCGTATCGTCTTCCCGAGGCAAAAAAGGCTGAAGTGGAGCTTGAGATCAAGCGCATGCTGGAGCTAGGTGTGATTGAGGAAAGTTATAGTCCCTGGTCCAGCCCCATTGTGCTCGTCGGTAAGCCTGGCGGAAGTTGGAGGTTCTGCAATGACTTCCGTCGGCAATCAAGTCTCCCAATTTGATGCTTATCCAATGCCACGCGTGGGCGACCTCCTCGAGAGGCTTGGACAGGCTCAATACCTGACCACACTTGACATGACGAAAGGGTACTGGCAGGTTCCTTTAACGGACTCCGAAGGAAAAACCGCTTTAGTACCCCTAGCGGACACTGGCAGTATCGTGTCCTTCCATTTGGGTTACACGGGCTCCAGCAACCTTTCAGCGTCTGGTGGACAAAGTGCTTGACCTCATAACTCATACAGTGCTGCCTACCTGGATGGCGTGGTCATCTATTCCAGCACATGGAAGGAACACCTACAGCATGTCCAAGCGGTATTACGGACACTTGGTGAGGCGGGCTCGGATTAATCCCAGAAATGCTTCTTGGATTAAGCGAGCCAAATATTTAGGCTACCTGGTGGGTGGGTACCGTAAGGCCACAGTGCTCCAAAATTGATGCCATTCTGAAATGGCCCGTCCATGAACCAAGCGGCAGGTCCAAGCCTTTCGGTTAGCGGGTACTACCGCCGGTTTGTACCCGGTTTTGGGAGAGAGCGCGCCTTGACTGATTTAACAAAGAAGAGGGCCCCGAACATTGTGGTATGGACTGAAAAAACAGGCGCTGCATTTAGTGACTTAAAGCAGGCCCTTACGTCCACACCTGTTTTGATGGCACCTAACTTTTCTTTGCCTTTCATCCTCCAGGCGGACGCCGGACACAGGCCTGGGCGCCGTGCTGAGCCAAAGCGTCGATGGTGTGGAGCACCCCATCATGTTCCTGAGCGGAAACTGTTGGACGGGAGACCAGGTATGCTGCGGTGGAGAGGGAGGCTCTGGCGATTAAATGGGCGATTACTCAGCTTAGGTACTACCTGTTGGGACGGGAATTCACCCTTGTCACGGACCATGCACCTTACAGTGGATGGCCCTCCACAAGGAGTCGAATCCGCGGGTCACCCGGTGGTTTCTTGACCTGCAGCCGTACAAGTTTTCGCTGTTCATCGTCGGGCTCTCCGCAACGCTGATGCTCTTTCTCGGGTTCACGACCTCTCGGTTAGGTCGCCCGACCCGTCGGGTCTGGGCTAAGGGGGCCTTGTCACACTGCGTGCGCATGGGAGGCAGCTAAAGGGCTTGAGTGAAGGCAGTTCGAGGCATGCCGGGTGTGGCAGAGTGCACTGACTCTTTTCTCCCTTGCCTGTAGACCATCCCGGGGATTTCACCTGGATCTCCTGACATCACTTCGGGACTGAGCCAATGGAAGTCGGCCACACCAGCTCCAGTCCCTCTGATGTCACCTCCGCTCTGAGCCAATGGTGGAAGACCACGTGCGGATCCATCGACCTCACTTCCTGTCTCCCCTTTAAAACCTGCCCCTTTTCCTTTGTTTCTTTAGTCTTGTTTTGGACTCGGTTGTGTGCACTTCAGTGCTCTGTATTT